>NW_028273684.1:5000-7500 GCF_024610735.1 Ursus americanus
AACCCTAACCCTAACCCTAACCCTAACCCTAACCCTAACCCTAACCCTAACCCTAACCCTAACCCTAACCCTAACCCTAACCCTAACCCTAACCCTAACCCTAACCCTAACCCTAACCCTAACCCTAACCCTAACCCTAACCCTAACCCTAACCCTAACCCTAACCCTAACCCTAACCCTAACCCTAACCCTAACCCTAACCCTAACCCTAACCCTAACCCTAACCCTAACCCTAACCCTAACCCTAACCCTAAACCCTAACCCTAACCCTAACCCTAACCCTAACCCTAACCCTAACCCTAACCCTAACCCTAACCCCTAACCCTAACCCTAACCCTAACCCTAACCCTAACCCTAACCCTAACCCTAACCCTAACCCTACACCCTAACCCTAACCCTAACCCTAACCCTAACCCTAACCCTAACCCTAACCCTAACCCTAACCCTAACCCTAACCCTAACCCTAACCCTAACCCTAACCCTAACCCTAACCCTAACCCTAACCCTAACCCTAACCCTAACCCTAACCCTAACCCTAACCCTAACCCTAACCCTAACCCTAACCCTAACCCTAACCCTAACCCTAACCCTAACCCTAACCCTAACCCTAACCCTAACCCTAACCCTAACCCTAACCCTAACCCTAACCCTAACCCTAACCCTAACCCTAACCCTAACCCTAACCCTAACCCTAACCCTAACCCTAACCCTAACCCTAACCCTAACCCTAACCCTAACCCTAACCCTAACCCTAACCCTAACCCTAACCCTAACCCTAACCCTAACCCTAACCCTACCCTAACCCTAACCCTAACCCTAACCCCTAACCCTAACCCTAACCCTAACCCTAACCCTAACCCTAACCCTAACCCTAACCCTAACCCTAACCCTAACCCTAACCCTAACCCTAACCCTAACCCTAACCCTAACCCTAACCCTAACCCTAACCCCTAACCCTAACCCTAACCCTAACCCTAACCCTAACCCTAACCCTAACCCTAACCCTAACCCTAACCCTAACCCTAACCCTAACCCTAACCCTAACCCTAACCCTAACCCTAACCCTAACCCTAACCCTAACCCTAACCCTAACCCTAACCCTAACCCTAACCCTAACCCTAACCCTAACCCTAACCCTAACCCTAACCCTAACCCTAACCCTAACCCTAACCCTAACCCTAACCCTAACCCTAACCCTAACCCTAACCCTAACCCTAACCCTAACCCTAACCCTAACCCTAACCCTAACCCTAACCCTAACCCTAACCCTAACCCTAACCCTACCCTAACCCTAACCCTAACCCTAACCCTAACCCTAACCCCTAACCCTAACCCTAACCCTAAACCCTAACCCTAACCCTAACCCTAACCCTAACCCTAACCCTAACCCTAACCCTAACCCTAACCCTAACCCTAACCCTAACCCTAACCCCTAACCCTAACCCTAACCCTAACCCTAACCCTAACCCTAACCCTAACCCTAACCCTAACCCTAACCCTAACCCCTAACCCTAACCCTAACCCTAACCCTAAACCCTAACCCTAACCCTAACCCTAACCCTAACCCTAACCCTAACCCTAACCCTAACCCTAACCCTAACCCTAACCCTAACCCTAACCCTAACCCTAACCCTAACCCTAACCCTAACCCTAACCCTAACCCTAACCCTAACCCTAACCCTAACCCTAACCCTAACCCTAACCCTAAACCCTAACCCTAACCCTAACCCTAACCCTAAACCCTAACCCTAACCCTAACCCTAACCCTAACCCTAAACCCTAACCCTAACCCTAACCCTAACCTAACCCTAACCCTAACCCTAACCCTAACCCTAACCCTAACCCTAACCCTAACCCTAACCCTAACCCTAACCCTAACCCTAACCACCTAACCCTAACCCTAACCCTAACCCTAACCCTAACCCTAACCCTAACCCTAACCCTAACCCTAACCCTAACCCTAACCCTAACCCTAACCCTAACCCTAACCCTAACCCTAACCCTAACCCTAACCCTAACCCTAACCCTAACCTAACCCTAACCCTAACCCTAACCCTAACCCTAACCCTAACCCTAACCCTAACCCCTAACCCGAACCCTAACCCTAACCCTAACCCTAACCCTAACCCTAACCCCTAACCCTAACCCTAACCCGAACCCTAACCCTAACCCCTAACCCTAACCCGAACCCTAACCCTAACCCGAACCCTAACCCGAACCCTAACCCTAACCCTAACCCTAACCCTAACCCTAACCCGAACCCTAACCCTAACCCGAACCCTAACCCTAACCCTAACCCGAACCCTAACCCTAACCCGAACCCTAACCCTAACCCGAACCCTAACCCTAACCCTAACCCGAACCCGAACCCTAACCCTAACCCTAACCCTAACCCTAACCCTAACCCTAACCCTAACCCTAACCCTAACCCTAACCCTAACCCTAACCCTAACCCTAACCCTAACCCGAACCCGAACCCTAACCCTAACCCGAACCCTAA
>NW_028273684.1:557500-587500 GCF_024610735.1 Ursus americanus
CTAACCCGAACCCTAACCCGAAAACGAAATCTAACCCGAACCCTAACCCTAACCCTAAACCGAACACTAACCCTAACCTGACCCAAACCCTAACCCTATCCCTAACCTGAAAACTAACCCGAACCCTAACCCTAACCCGAACCCGAACCCTAACCCTAACCCGAACCCTAACACGAACCCTAATCCGAAAACGAACCCTAACCCAAACACTAACCCTAACCCTAACCCTAACCCGAACACTAACCCTAACCTGACCCAAACCCTAACCCTATCCCTAACCTGAAACCTAACCCGAACCCTAACCCGAAACCGAACCCGAACCCTAACCCTAACCCGAACCCGAACCCTAACCCTAACCCGAACCCTAACACGAACCCTAACCCGAACCCGAACCCTAACCCGAAACCGAACCCGAACCCTAACCCTAACCCTAACCCGAACCCGAACCCTAACCCTAACCCTAACCCTTACCCTAACCCTAACCCGAACCCGAACCCGACCCCTAACCCGAAACCGAACCCGAACCCTAACCCTAACCCGAACCCGAACCCTAAACCTAACCCGAAACCTAACCCGAACCCGAACCCTAACCCGAACCCGAACCCTAACCCTAACCCGACCCCTAACCCGAAACCGAACCCGAACCCTAACCCTAACCCTAACCCGAAACCTAACCCGAACCCGAACCCTAACCCGAACCCTAACCCTATCCCTAACCCTAACCCTAACCCTAACCCTAACCCTAAACCGAACCCTAACCCTAACCGTAACCCGAACCCTAACCCTAAACCGAACCCTAACCCGAACCCGAACCCTAACCCGATCCCTTACCCTAACCCTAACCCGAACCCTAACCCGAGCCTGAACCCGAACCCGAACCCTAATCCTAACCCGAACCCGAACCCTAATCCTAACCCGAACCCGAACCCGAATCCATACTCGAAAGCGAAACCAATACCGAACCAGAACCCGAACCCGAACCCTAACCCCTAACCCGAACCCGAACCCGAATCCATAACTGAAAGCGAAACCGATACCGAACCCGAACCGTAACTGAAACCGAACCCTACCCGAACCCGAACCCGAACCCTACCCGAACCCGAACCTGAAACCTACCCGAACCAGAACCAGAACCAGAACCCAAACCCCTAACCCGAACCCGAACCCGAAACCCATAATTGTTTGTGCCAATGTAAAGAAAATGCCATACGCTTATCTGTAAGAAACAACAGTGCCCTGGAACAGTCTGAGCCTTAATATCAGCACTGTGCTTTTGGGAGCGGGAGTTAAAGCGGAGGCAAACAGCACTAAGACACATTTGGCAAAAATCGCGTTCCAATGAATAATATTTTCTTCCCTTTCAAACCCAAACGTAAGTGGTTGTGGCCAGATAAATAAATGCCACACCCTTATGTGTAAGAAACAACAGTGCCCAGGAACGGGTTTCTACGTGAAGAAAATATTTCTCGTTGGAACTCCGCTTTTTTACTTTACCTTCCACAACCCCTTGTGATAGGGTTTCCACGTTAAGAAAATAGTTTTCATTGGAAGCCGGTTTTTCCCAAATGTGTCTAAGTGCTGTATTCCTCGGGTTTCACTCATGCTACCAAAAGCACAGTGATGATGTTAGGGCTTAGACTGTTCCTGGGTAATGTTGTTTCTTACACATAAGGGTGTGGCATTTTCTTTACATTGCCACGACCACATATGATAGGGTTTCAACATGAACAAAATATTTTTCGTTGGAAGCGGTTTTTTGTCAAATGTGTCTCAATACCGTGTTGTTTGGGATTAACTAATGCTACCGAAATCACTATGATGATGTGAGGGCTCAGACCGATCCTGGAAACTTGTTTCTTACAGATAAGCGTATGGCATTTTCTTTACATTGGCACAAACAATTATGATAGAGTTTGCAAAAGAGAAAATTTATTTCATTGAAAGGCGGTTTTTGCCAAATTTTCTCAGCTGTTTGCCTCGGTTTTAACTCATGATACCAAAAGAACAGTGATGATCTTAGGGCTCAGACCGTCCATGGGACCAGTTATTTCTTACAAATAAGCATATGGCACATCCTTTAGCTTGCCACAACAAATTAAGATAGAGTTTGCACATCAAGAAATATTTTTCATTTGAACCCGTTTCTGCCAAATATGTCTCAGTACTATGTCCTCAGCACTTGGGAGGATGTCTGCACGTGGAGAAAGACTTTTTCGTGGGAAGCCGGCTTTTGTCAAACGGGTCCCAGTGCTGTGCTCCTCTCTTTTCACTCCTGCTGCCAGAAGCCCAGTGAGGATGGGAGGGCTTAGAACATGACTCTTCCAGAGTCGTGGATGGCATTTCCTTTACCTTGCCACAACCACTTGTGAGAGGGTCTGCACCTCAGGAAAACTGTTTCCGTGGGAAGCCGGCTTTTGGCCAAACGGGTCTCAGGGCCGTGGGCCTCGGGTGTCCCTCCGGCTCCCCAAAGCACAGAGATGAGGTGAGGGGCTTAGACAATGCCTGGGCCATGTTGTCTCTTCCACCTTGGTGTGTGGCATTTTGTTGACCTGGCTACCCCCACTTGGGATAGGTTGTCCACAGCAAGACCATATTGTTCGTCGGAAGCCGTTTGGGCCCCAGGGGTCTCCGGGCTGTGTTCGTTGGGGTTGAACTCCTGCTAGCAAAACCGCCGGGATGAGGGAAGGGCTCAGACTGTGCCTGGGCCCTGTGGTCTCTTCCAGGTCAGTGTATGGCATTTCCTTCACCTTGCCACAGGCACTGGGGAGCATGTCTGGACGGGGAGAAGGACTTCCTCGTTGGAAGCCGGTTTCTGTCAAAGAGTCCCAGTGCTGTGTTCCTCTCTTTTCACTCCTGCTGCCAGAAGCCCAAGGAGGAGGGAAGGGCTTAGAACATGGCTAGGCACTGGGGTTTCTTCCAGAGAAGGGGATGGCATTTGCTTTCCCTTGCCACCAGTCCTTGGGATAGTGTCTGCACCTCAGGAAAGCTGTTTCCGTGGGAAGCCGGCTTTCTGCCCAACGGGCCTCAGGGCCGTGGGCCTCGGGGGTCCCTCCGGCACACCAAAGCAGAGGGACGAGGTGAGGGGCTTAGACCATGACTGGGCCATGTTGTTTCTTCCACCTGGGTGTGTGGCATTTTGTTGACCTGGCTACCCCCACTTGGGATAGGTTTTCCACAGGAAGAGCATATTGTTCTTCGGAAGCCGTTTGGGCCCCAGGGGGTCTCCGGGCTGTGTTCCTTGGGGTTGAACTCCTGCTAGCAAAACCGCCGGGATGAGGGAAGGGCTCAGACTGTGCCTGGGCCCTGTGGTCTCTTCCAGGTCAGAGTATGGCTTTTCCTTCACCTTGCCACAGGCAATGGGGAGCATGTCTGCACGTGGAGAAGGACTTCCTCGTGGGAAGCCAGTTTCTGTCAAAGGGTCCCAGTGCTGTGCTCCTCTCTTTTCACTCCTGCTGCCAGAATCCCAGGGAGGATGGGAGGGCTTAGAACATGGCTGGGCACTGTGGTTTCTTCCAGAGAAGTGGATGCCATTTGCTTTACCTTGCCACAACCACTTGGGAGAGGGTCTGCACCTCAGGAAAGCTGTTTCCGTGGGAAGCCGGATTTTGGCCAAACGGGTCTCAGGGCCGTGTGCCTCGGGTGTCCCTCCGGCTCCCCAAAGCACAGGGACGAGTTAAGGGGCTTAGACCATGCCTGGGCAATGTTTTTTCCTACACCTGGTTGTGTGGCATTTTGTTGACCTGGCTACCCCCACTTGGGATAGGTTTTCCACAGAGAGAGCATATTGTTCGTCGGAAGCTGTTTTTGCCCCAGGGGTCTCCGGGCTCTGTTCCTTGAAGTTGAACTCCTGCTAGCAAAACCGCCAGGATGAGGGAAGGGCTCAGACTGTGCCTGGGCCCTGTGGTCTCTTTCAGGTCAGTGTATGGCATTTCCTTCACCTTGCCACAGGCACTTGGGGGCATGTCTGCGCGTGGAGAAAGAGTTTCCCGTGGGAAGCCGGTTTTAGTCAAACGGGTCCCAGTGCTGTGCTCCTCTGTTTTCAATCCTGCTGCCAGAAGCCCAGGGAGGATGGGAGGGCTTAGAACAAAGCTGGGCACAGTGGTTTCTTCCAGAGAAATGGATGGCATTTGCTTTACCTTGCCACAACCACTTGTGAGAGGTCTGCACCTCAGGAAAACTGTTTCGGTGGGACGCCGGCTTTTGGCCAAACGGGTCTCATGGCCGTGTGCCTCGGGTGTCCCTCCGGCTCCCCAAAGCACAGGGACAAGTTAAGGGGCTTAGACCATGCCTGGGCAATGTTGTTTCTTACCCCTGGGTGTGTGGCATTTTGTTTACCTGGCTATCCCCACTTTGGATAGGTTTTCCACAGCAAGAGCATATTGCTCGTCCGAAGCCGTTTTTGCCCCAGGGGTCTCCGGGCTGTGTTCGGTGGTGTTGAACTCCTGCTAGCAAAACCGCCGGGATGAGGGAGGGGCTCAGGCTGTGCCTGGGCCCTGTGGTGTCTTACAGGTCAGTGTGTGGCTTTTCCTTCACCTTGCCACAGGCACTGGGGAGCATGCCTGCACGTGGAGAAGGACTTCCTCGTGGGAACCCGGTTTCTGTCAATGGGTCCCAATGCTGTGTTCCTCTCTTTTCGCTCCTGCTGCCAGAAGCCCAGGGAGGAGGGGAGGGCTTAGAACATGGCTGGGCACTGGGGTTTCTTCCAGAGAAGTGGATGGCATTTGCTGTCATTGCCACCACCCCTTGGGATAGGGTCTGCACCTCATGAAAGCTGTTTCCGTGGGAAGTCGGCTTTCTGCCCAACGGGCCTCAGGGCCGTGGGCCTCGGGGGTCCCTCCGGCTCCCCAAAGCACAGAGACGAGGTGAGGGGCTTAGACCATGCCTGGGCCATGTTGTCTCTTGCACCTGGGTGTGTGGCATTTTGTTGACCTGGCTACCCCCACTTGGGATAGGTTTTCCACAGCAAGAGCATATTGTTCTTCGGAAGCCGTTTGGGCCCCAGGGGGTCTCCGGGCTGTGTTCCTTGGGGTTGAACTCCTGCTAGCAAAACCGCCGGGATGAGGGAAGGGCTCAGACTGTGCCTGGGCCCTGTGGTCTCTTCCAGGTCAGTGTATGGCATTTCCTTCCCCTTGCCACAGGCACCTGGGAGCATGTCTGCACGTGGAGAAAGACTTTCCCGTGGGAAGCCAGTTTTTGTTAAACGGGTCCCAGTGCTCTGCTCCTCTCTTTTCACTCCTGCTGCCAGAAGCCCAGGGAGGATGGGAGGGCTTAGAACATGGCTGGGCACTGTGGTTTCTTCCAGAGAAGTGGAGGGCATTTGCTTTACCTGCCACAACCACTTGGGATAGGGTCTGCACCTCAGGAAAACTCTTTCCGTGGGAAGCCGCCTTTTTGCAAAGGGGTCTCAGAGCCGTGGGGCTCGGCTGTCCCTCCGGCTCCCCAAAGCACAGGGACGAGGTGAGGAGCTTAGACCGTGCCTGGGCAATGTTGTTTCTTACACCTGGGTGTGTGGCATTTCGTTGACCTGGCTACTCCCACTTGGGATAGGTTTTCCACAGAAAGCACCTCTTGTTCGACTGAAGCCGTTTTTGCCTCAGGGTCTCCGGGCTGTGTTCGTTGGGGTTGAACTCCTGCTAGCAAAACTGCCGGGATGAGGGAAGGGTTCCTACTGCGCCTGGGCCCTGTAGTCTCTTCCAGGTCAGTGTATGGCATTTCCTTCCCCTTGCCACAGGCACCTGGGAACGTGTCTGCACGTGGAGAAAGACTTTCCCTTGGGAAGCCGGTTTTTGTCAAACGGGTCCCAGTGCCCTGCTCCTCTCTTTTCACTCCTGCTGCCAGAAGCCCAGGGAGGATGGGAGGGCTTAGAACATGGCTGGGCACTGTGGTTTCTTCCAGAGAAGTGGAGGGCATTTGCTTTACCTTGCCACAACCACTTGGGATAGGGTGTGCACCTCAGGAAAACTGTTTTCCGTGGGAAGCCGGCTTTTTGCAAAGGGGTCTCAGGGCCGTGGGCCTCGGCTGTCCCTCCGGCTCCCCAAAGCACAGGGACGAGGTGAGGGGCTTAGACCGTGCCTGGGCAATGTTGTTTCTTACACCTGGGTGTGTGGCATTTTGTTGACCTGGCTACTCCCACTTGGGATAGGTTTTCCACAGCAAGCACCTCTTGTTCGTTGGAAGCCGTTTTTGCCCCAGGGGTCTCTGGGCTGTGTGCGTTGGGGTTGAACTCCTGCTAGCAAAACCGCCGGGATGAGGGAAGGGTTCAGACTGGTCCTGGGCCCTGTGGTCTCTTCCATGTCAGTGTATGGCATTTCCTTCCCCTTGCCACAGGCACCTGGGAGCATGTCTGCACATGGAGAAAGACTGTCCCGTGGGAAGCCGGTTTTTGTCAAACGGGTCCCAGTGCTCTGCTCCTCTCTTTTCACTCCTGCTGCCAGAAGCCCAGGGAGGATGGGAGGGCTTAGAACATGGCTGGGCACTGTGGTTTCTTCCAGAGAAGTGGAGGGCATTTGCATTACCTTGCCACAACCACTTGGGATAGGATGTGCACCTCAGGAAAACTGTTTCCGTGGGAAGCCGGCTTTTTGCAAAGGGGTTTCAGGGCCGTGCGCCTCGGGTGTCCCTCCGGCTCCCCAAAGCACAGGGACGAGGTGAGGGGCTTAGACCGTGCCTGGGCAATGTTGTTTCTTACACCTGGGTGTGTGGCATTTCGTTGACCTGGCTACCCCCACTTGGGATAGGTTTTCCACAGCAAGCACCTCTTCTTCGTCGGAAGCCGTTTTTGCCTCAGTGTCTCCGGGCTGTGTTCGTTGGGGTTGAACTTCCACCAGCAAAACCGCCGGGATGAGGGAAGGGCTCAGACTGTGCCTGGGCCCTGTGGTCTCTTCCAGGTCAGTGTATGGCATTTCTTTCACCTTGCCACAGGCACTGGGGAGCATGTCTGCACGTGGAGTAGGACGTTCTCGTGGGAAGCCGGTTGCTGTCAAACGGGTCCCAGTGTTCTGCTCCTCTCTTTTCGCTCCTGCTGCCAGAAGCCCAGGGAGGATGGGAGGGCTTAGAACATGGCTGGGCACTGTGGTTTCGTCCAGAGAAGTGGACGGCATTTGCTTTACCTTGCCACAACCACTTGTGAGAGGGTCTGCACCTCAGGAAAACTGTTAACGTGGGAAGCCGGCTTTTTGCAAAGGGGTCTTAGGGCCGTGGGCCTCGGGTGTCCCTCCGGCTCCCCAAAGCACAGGGACGAAGTGAGGGGCTTAGACAATGCTTGGGCCATGTTGTCTCTTCCACCTTGGTGTGTGGCATTTTGTTGACCTGGCTACACCCACTTGGGATAGGTTTTCCACAGCAAGAGCATATTGTTCGTCGGAAGCCGTTTGGGCCCCTGCGGGTCTCCGGGCTGTTTTCGTTGGGGTTGAACTCCTGCTAGCAAAACCGCCGGGATGAGGGAAAGGCTCAGACTGTGCCTGGGCCCTGTGGCCTCTTCCAGGTCAGTGTATGGCATTTCCTTCACCTTGCCACAGGCACTGGGGAGCATGTGTGCACGTGGTGAAGGACTTCCTCGTGGGAAGCCGGTTTCTGTCAAAGGGTCCCAGGGCTGTGTTCCTCTCTTTTCACTCCTGCTGCCAGAAGCCCAGGGAGGAGGGGAGGGCTTAGAACATGGCTGGGCACTGTGGTTTCTTCCAGAGAAGTGGATGGCATTTGCTTTACCTTGCCACAACCACTTGTGAGAGGGTCTGCACCTCAGGAAAACTGTTTCCGTGGGAAGCCGGCTTTGGCCAAACGGGTCTCAGGCCCGTGGGCCTCTGCTGTCCCTCCGGCTCCCCAAAGCACAGGGACGAGGTGAGGTGCTTAGAACATGCCTGGGCAATGTTGTTTCTTACACCTGGGTGTGTTGCATTTTGTTTACCTGGCTACCCCTATTTGGGATAGGTTTTCCACAGCAAGAGCATACTGCTCATCGGAAGCCGTTTTTGCCCCAGGGGTCTCCGGGCTGTGTTCGTTGGGGTTAACTCCTGCTAGCAAAACCGTCGGGATGAGGGAAGGGCTCAGACTGTGCCTGGGCCCTGTGGTCTCTTCCAGGTAAGTGTATGGCATTTCCTTCACCTTGCCACAGGCACTTGGGAGCATGTCTGCACGTGGAGAAAGACTTTCCCGTGGGAAGCCGGTTTTTGTCAAACGGGTCCCAGTGCTGTGCTCCTCTCTTTTCACTCCGGCTGTCAGAAGCCCAGTGAGGATGGGAGGGCTTAGAACATGGCTGGGCACTGTGGTTTCTTCCAGAGACGTGGATGGCATTTGCTTTACCTTGCCACAACTACTTGGGAGAGGGTCTGCACCTCAGGAAAACTGTTTCCGTGGAAAGCCGGCTATTGGCCAAACAGGTCTCAGGCCCGTGGGCCTCAGGTGTCCCTCCAGCTCCCCAAAGCACAGGGACGAGGTGAGGGGCTTAGACCTTGCCTGGGCAATGTTGTTTCTTACCCCTGGGTGTGTGGCATTTTGTTTACCTGGCTACCCCCACTGGGATAGGTTTTCCACAGCAAGAGCATATTGTTCGTCGGAAGCCGTTTTTGCACCAGGGGTCTCCGGGCTGTGTTCGTTGGGGTTGAACTTCTGCTAGCAAAACCGCCGGGATGAGGGAAGAGCTCAGACGGTGCCTGGGCACTGTGGTCTCTTACCTGACCCGTACCCTAACTGGAACCCAAACCCTATACACTGACCCAGACCCTTAGCCTGATCCTGACCATTACCCTGACCCTAACCCTAACCCTAACCCTAACCAGAACCCTAGCCCTAACCCGAACCCTAACACTAATCCTAACCCTAACCCGAAACATAACCCTAACCCTAACCATACCACCAAAACTAACCCTAACCCTAAACCTAACCCTAAGCGTAACGTGAACCCTAACCCGAACCCTAACCCTAACCATAAACCTAACCCCTAACCTGACCCCAAACTCGAACCCTAACCCTAACCCTAACCCTAAACCTAACCCTAACCCGAACCCTAACCGAACACCAATTCTAACCCTAACCCTAACCCTAACCCTAACACGAACACTAAACCTAACCCTAACCCTAACCATAACGTGAACCCTAACCCTAACCCAAACCCTCACCCTAACCCGAACCCTAACCCTAACCCAAACCCTCACCCTAACCCGAACTCTAACCCTAACCATAACCCCAACCCGAAACCTAACCCTAACAGTAACCCTAACCCGAAACCTAACCCTAACCCGAACACTAACCCTAACCCTAATCCTCACCCTAACCCTAACCCTAACCCTAACCCTAACAGTAACCCTAACCCTAACCCTAACCCTAACCCTAACCCTAATCCTAAACCAAACCCTAACCCTAAACCTAACCCTAACCCTAACCCGAACCGTAACCATAACCCTAACCCTAACCTTAACCCGAAACCGAACGCTAACCGAAACCTGACCCGAACCAGAACACTAAACCTGACGCGAATTTGAACCCAAAACCTAACCTGAACCCGAACCCCGAACCCGAACCCCTAACCCTAACCCTAACCCTAACCCTACAAACCCTAACCCTAACCCTAAAACTAACCCGAACCCTGGCCCTAACTCAAACCCTAACCCAAACCCTAACCGTAACCCTAACCCTAACTCAAACCCTAACCCGAACCCTAACCCTAACCCGAACCCGAACCCTTCCCTAACCCTAACCCATACCCGAACCCTAACCCTAACCCTCCCCGAACCCTAACCCTAACCCAAACCCTAACCCGAACCCGAACCCTTCCCTAACCCTAACCCATACCCGAACCCTAACCCTAACCCTCCCCGAACCCTAACCCTAACCCAAACCCTAACCCTAACCCGAACCCTAACCGTAACCCTAACCCTAACCCGTATCCTCACCCTAACCCTAATCCCTAAACACTGACCTTGACCCTAACCCTAACCCTGACACTGACCCTGACCCTAACCCTAACCCGAACCCTGACCGGAACCTGAAGCCTAACCCTGACGCGAACCTGAACCCGAACCCAAAGCCCGAACCTGAACCCGAAACCAAACCCCTAACCCTAAGCCTAACCCTAACCCGAACCCTTACATGAACCCAAACCCTAATGCGAACCCTCACCCGAACCCTAACCCGAACCCTATCCCTAAACCGAACCCGAACCTGACCCGAACCCTAATCACGAAACCTAACCCTGACCCTGACCATGACCCTGACCCTAACCCTCACCCTAAACCCTCAAACCTGACCCTGAACCTAACCTTAAACCTGACCCTGACCCTGACCCTAAACCCTAAACCCTGACACTGACCCTGACCCTCACCCTAACCCGAACCCTGACCCGAACCTGAACACTAACCCTGACGCGAACATCAACCCGAAACCTAACCCGAACCCTAACCCTAACCCTAACCCTAACCCTCACCCGAACCCTAACACGAACGCTAACCCTAACCCTGACTCTAACACTAACATTAAACTTAACCCTAACCCGAATCTGAGCCCTAACTCTAATCCTAACCCTATCCGAACCCTAACCCTAACCCAAACCCTAACCGTAACCCTAACCCGAACACTAACCCTAATCCTAACCCTAACCCTAACCCTAACCCTAACCCTATCCGAACCCTAACCCTAACCCAAACCCTAACCGTAACCCTAACCCTAACCCGAACACTAACCCTAACCCTAACCCTAACCCTAACCCTAACCGTAACCCTAACCCTAACCCTAACCCTAACCCTAACCATAATCGGAACCCGAACACTAACCCTAACCTGAACCCTAACCCTAAACCTAACGTGAACCCGAACCCGAATCCAAAACCTAACCCTAACCCGAACCCTAACCCGAACTCTAACCCTAACCCTAACCCTAACCCTAACCTAACCCTAACCCTAACCCGAACCCTAACCCTAACCCTAACCGTAACCCTAACCCGAACGCTAATCCTAAACCGAATCGTAACCCTAACCCTAACCGTCACCCTAACCCTAACCCTAACCATAACCCGAACACGAAACCTAACCCTAACCCTAACCCTAACCCTAACCCTAACCCTAACTCAGACCCTAACCCAAACCCAAACCCTAACCCTAACCCTAACCCTAACCCTAACTTAACCCTAACCCTAACCCGAACCCTAACCCTAACCCTAACCCTAACCCGTATCCTAACCCGAACCCGAACCCTTACCCGAACCCTAACCCTAAACTGAACCGTAACCCTAACCTGAACCCTAGTCCTAAACCGAACGCTAACCCTAACCTGAACCCTAAAAGGACCCTAAACCTAACCCTAACCTCAGCTTAACCCGAATCCGAATTCTAACCCTAACTTAACCCTTACCCTAACCCTAACCCGAACACTAACCCTGACGTGAACTTGAACCCGAACCCTAACCTTAAACCAAACCCTAACCCTAACACTAACCCTCAGCCTAACCTGAACCCTAACCCTAACCATAACCCTAACCCTAAACCTCAGCCTAACCCTAACCCTAAACCTAACCCTAACCCGAACACAAACCCTAACCCTAAGCCTAAACCGAACCCGAACCCTAACCCTAACCCTAACCCCAAACCCTAAAACCTGACCCTGACCCTAACCCTAACCATGACCCTCACCCTAAACCTAACGCTGACCCTGACACTGACCCTAATCCCTAAACCCTGACCCTGATCCTAACCCTAACCCGAACCCTAACCCTAACCAGATCCCTAACCCTAAGCTGAAACCTAACCCTAACCCGAACCCTAACCCTAACCCTAACCCTAAAACTAACCCGACCCTAACCCTAACCCTAACCCGAACCCTAACCATAACCCGTACCGTAACCCGAACCCGAACCCGAACCCTTACCCGAAAGCTAACCCTAAGCCGAACCCTAACCCGAACACTAACCCTAACCCCATCCCTAACCCGAACCGGAACCCGACGCGAACTGTCAACCGAACACGAACCCTAACCCTGACACTGACCCTGACCCTGATCCTGACCATGACCCTGACCCTAATCCTAACCCTAAACCCTAATACCTGACCCTGACCCCAAACCTAACCCTGACCCTGACCCTGACTCTAAACCCTAAACCCTGACCCTGACCCTGACCCTACCCTAACCCGAACCCTGACCGGAACCCGAACCCTAACCCTGACATGAATCTGAACCCGAACCCTAACCCTAACCCGAACCCGAATCCCTAACACGAACCCAAACCCGAACCCCTAACCCGAACCCTAACCCGAACCGTAACCATAACCCTAACCCTAACCTTAACCCGAAACCGAACGCTAACCGAAACCTGACCCGAACCAGAACACTAAACCTGACGCGAATTTGAACCCAAAACCTAACCCGAACCCGAACCCCGAACCCGAACCCATAACCCTAACCCTAATCCTAACCCTACAAGAACCCTAACCCTAACCCTAAAACTAACCCGAACCCTGGCCCTAACTCAAACCCTAACCCGAACCCTAACCCTAACCCTAACTCAAACCCTAACCCGAACCCTAACCCTAACCCGAACCCGAACCCTTCCCTAACCCTAACCCATACCCGAACCCTAACCCTAACCCTACCCGAACCCTAACCCTAACCCAAACCCTAACCCTAACCCGAACCCTAACCGTAACCCTAACCCTAACCCGTACCCTCACCCTAACCCTAATCCCTAAACACTGACCTTGACCCTAACCCTAACCCTGACACTGACCCTGACCCTAACCCTAACCCGAACCCTAACCCTAACCCGTACCCTAACACGAACCCTAACCCAAAACCTAACCCTAACAGTAACCCTAACCCTAACCCTCTCCTAATCCTAACCCTTACCCTAACCCTTACTCGAACCCGAACCTGAAACGTAACCCGAACCCTAAACCTAACACTAACCCTAACCCTCAGCCTAACACGAACCTGAACCCGAATCCTAACCGTAACCCTACTCGATACAGAACCCTAACCCAAACCCTAACCCTAAACCGAACCATAACCCTAACCAGAACCCTAGCCCTAACCCGAACCCTAACCTTAATCCTAACCCTAACACGAAACCTAACCCTAACCCTAACCCGAACCCTAACCTTAACATGAACCTGAACCCGAAACCTAACCCTAACCCTAACCCTAACACGAAAACTAACCCTAACCATAACCCTAACCCTAACCTTAACCCGAAACCGAACCCTAACCCGAACCCTAACCCTAACCCGAACCCTAACCCAAACCATAACCCTAACCCTAACCCTAAACCTGACCCTGACCCTTACCCTGACCCAAAACCCTAAACCCTGACCCTGACCCTGACCCTAACCCTAAACCGAACCCTGACCCGAACCTGAACACTAACCGTGATGCGAACTTGAACCCGAACCTGAACGCGAACCCCTAACCTGACCCCAAACCCGAACCCCTAACCCTAACCCTAAACCTAACCCTAACCCGAACCCTAACACGAACACCAATTCTAACCCTAACCCTAACCCTAACCCTAACCGAAAACGAACCCGAACCCGAACCATAACCCAAACGTGAACCCTAACCCTAACCCGAAACCGAACCCTATCCCTAAGCCTAAACTTAAACCCTAAAACCTCACCGTGACCCTAACACTAACCCTGATCCTGACCATGAACCTGACCCTGACCCTAGACCCTAAACCCTGACGCTGACCCTGACCCTAACCCAAACCCAAAACCTGACCTGAACCCTAACCCTAACCCTAACCCTAACCCTACCCGAACCCTAACCCTAAAACAAACCCTAACCGTAAACCTAACCCTAACCTGAAGCCGAACCCTAAACCTAACCCTACCCGAACCCTAACCCTAAACCAAACCCTAAACCTAACCCTAACCCTACCCGAACCCTAACCCTAAACCAAACCCTAACCCTAAACCTAACCCGAACCCTAACCCTAACCCTCACCCGAATCCTAACCTAAACCCTAACCCTAACCCTAACCCTAACCCTAACATGAACAGAAACCCGAAACCTAACCCTAACCCTAACCCTAACACGAACACTAAACCTAACCCTAACCCTAACCATAACGTGAACCCTAACCCTAACCCAAACCCTCACCCTAACCCGAACCCTAACCCTAACCCAAACCCTCACCCTAACCCGAACTCTAACCCTAACCATAACCCCAACCCGAAACCTAACCCTAACAGTAACCCTAACCCGAAACCTAACCCTAACCCGAACACTAACCCTAACCCTAATCTTCAGCCTAACCCGAACCCGAACCCTAACGCTAACCCTACCTGAAACCTAATCCTAAACCAAACCCTAACCCTAAACCTAACCCTAACCCTAACCCGAACCGTAACCATAACCCTAACCCTAACCTTAACCCGAAACCGAACGCTAACCGAAACCTGACCCGAACCAGAACACTAAACCTGACGCGAATTTGAACCCAAAACCTAACCCGAACCCGAACCCCGAACCCGAACCCCTAACCCTAACCCTAACCCTAACCCTAACCCTACAAGAACCCTAACCCTAACCCTAAAATTAACCCGAACCCTGGCCCTAACTCAAACCCTAACCCGAACCCTAACCCTAACCCTAACCCTAACTCAAACCCTAACCCGAACCCTAACCCGAACCCGAACCCTTCCCTAACCCTAACCCATACCCGAACCCTAACCCTAACACTCCCCGAACCCTAACCCTAACCCAAACCCTAACCCTAACCCGAACCCTAACCGTAACCCTAACCCTAACCCGTACCCTCACCCTAACCCTAATCCCTAAACACTGACCTTGACCCTAACCCTAACCCTGACACTGACCCTGACCCTAACCCGAACCCGAACCCTGACCGGAACCTGAAGCCTAACCCTGACGCGAACCTGAACCCGAACCCAAACCCCGAACCTGAACCCGAAACCAAACCCCTAACCCTAAGCCTAACCCTAACCCGAACCCTTACATGAACCCAAACCCTAATGCGAACCCTCACCCGAACCCTAACCCGAACCCTATCCCTAAACCGAACCCGAACCTGACCCGAACCCTAATCACGAAACCTAACCCTGACCCTGACCATGACCCTGACCCTAACCCTCAACCTAAACCCTCAAACCTGACCCTGAACCTAACCTTAAACCTGACCCTGACCCTGACCCTAAACCCTAAACCCTGACACTGACTCTGACCCTCACCCTAACCCGAACCCTGACCCGAACCTGAACACTAACCCTGACGCAAACATCAACCCGAAACCTAACCCGAATCCTAACCCGAACCCTAACCCTAACCCTAACCCGAACCCTAACCCTCACCCGAACCCTAACACGAACGCTAACCCTAACCGTGACTCTAACACTAACATTAAACTTAACCCTAACCCGAATCTGAGCCCTAACCATAACCCTAACCCTATCCGAACCCTAACCCTAACCCAAACCCTAACCGTAACCCTAACCCGAAAACTAACCCTAACCCTAACCCTAACCCTAACCCTAACCCTAACCCAACCCCGAACCCAAATCGTAACCCTAACCCTAACCGTAACCCTAACCCTAACCCTAACCCTAACCATAATCGGAACCCGAACCCTAACCCTAACCCGAACCCTAACCCTAACCCTAAACCTAACCCAAAACCGAACCCGAACCCTAACCCTAACCGTAACCCTAAGCCGAACACTAAACCTAACCCGACCCTAACCCTAACCCTATGCCTAACCTGAAACCTAACCCTAACCCTAACCCGAACCCGAACACTAACCCTAACCCTAAAACATAACCCGAACCCTAACCCTAACCCGAACCCTAACCCTAACCCTAACCCTAATGAGAACCCGAACCTGAATACACACCCTAACCCTAACCCAAACCCTAACCCGAACCCAAACCCTAAGCCTAACCCGAACCCTAACCCGACTCGAACCCGAACCGTAACCCTAACCCTAACCCTAAACCTAACCTGAACCCTAACCCTAACCCTAACTCTTACCCTAAGCCTAACCCGAACCCGAACCCTAACCCTACCCGTAACCCTAACCCGAACACTAAACCTAACCTGACCCTAACCCTAACCCTATCCCTAACCTGAAACCTAACCCTAACCCTAACCCTAACCCGAACCCTAACCCTAACCCTAACCCTAACCCTAACACGAACCCTAACCCTAACCCTAACCCTAACCCTAACCCTAACATGAACAGAAACCCGAAACCTAACCCTAACCCTAACCCTAACCCGAACACTAAACCTAACCCTAACCCTAACCATAACGTGAACCCTAACCCTAACCCTAACCCTAACCAGAACCCTAACCCTAACCCTAACCCTTACCCTAACACTAACCCGAACCCGAACCCGACCCCTAACCCGAAACCGAACCCGAACCCTAACCCTAACCCTAACCCGAACCCTAAACCTAAACCGAAACCTAACCCGAACCCGAACCCGAACCCTAACCCTAACCCGAACCCTAACCCGAAAACGAGCCCTAACCCGAACCCTAACCCTAACCCTAAACCGAACACTAACCCTAACCTGACCCAAACCCTAACCCTATCCCTAACTTGAAACCTAACCCGAACCCTAACCCGAAACCGAACCCGAACCCTAACCCTAACCCGAACCCGAACCCTAACCCTAACCCTAACACGAACCCTAACCCTAACCCGAACCCTAACCCGAAACCGAACCCGAACCCTAACCCTAACCCTAACCTGATCCCGAACCCTAACCCTAACCCGAACCCTAACCCGAAACCGAACCCGAACCCTAACCCTAACCCTAACCCGATCCCGAACCCTAACCCTAACCCTAACCCTTACCCTAACCCTAACCCGAACCCGAACCCGACCCCTAACCCGAAACCGAACCCGAACCCTAACCCTAACCCTAACCCGAACCCCAAACCTAACCCGAAACCTAACCCGAACCCGAACCCTAACCCGAACCCGAACCCTAACCCTAACCCGACCCCTAACCCGAAACCGAACCCGAACCCTAACCCTAACCCTAACCCGAAACCTAACCCGAACCCTAACCCTAACCCTAACCCTAAACCGAACCCTAACCCTAACCGTAACCCGAACCCTAACCCTAAACCGAACCCTAACCCGAACCCGAACCCGAACCCTAACCCGAACCCTAACCCGAGCCTGAACCCGAACCCGAACCCGAACCCTAATCCTAACCCGAACCCGAACCCTAATCCTAACCCGAACCCGAACCCGAATCCATACTCGAAAGCGAAACCAATACCGAACCAGAACCCGAACCCGAACCCTAACCCCTAACCCGAACCCGAACCCGAATCCATAACTGAAAGCGAAACCGATACCGAACCCGAACCGTAACTGAAACCGAACCCTACCCGAACCCGAACCCGAACCCTACCCGAACCCGAACCTGAAACCTACCCGAACCAGAACCAGAACCAGAACCCAAACCCCTAACCCGAACCCGAACCCGAAACCCATAATTGTTTGTGCCAATGTAAAGAAAATGCCATACGCTTATCTGTAAGAAACAACAGTGCCCTGGAACAGTCTGAGCCTTAATATCAGCACTGTGCTTTTGGGAGCGGGAGTTAAAGCGGAGGCAAACAGCACTAAGACACATTTGGCAAAAATCGCGTTCCAATGAATAATATTTTCTTCCCTTTCAAACCCAAACGTAAGTGGTTGTGGCCAGATAAATAAATGCCACACCCTTATGTGTAAGAAACAACAGTGCCCAGGAACGGGTTTCTACATGAAGAAAATATTTCTCGTTGGAACTCCGCTTTTTTACTTTACCTTCCACAACCCCTTGTGATAGGGTTTCCACGTTAAGAAAATAGTTTTCATTGGAAGCCGGTTTTTCCCAAATGTGTCTAAGTGCTGTATTCCTCGGGTTTCACTCATGCTACCAAAAGCACAGTGATGATGTTAGGGCTTAGACTGTTCCTGGGTAATGTTGTTTCTTACACATAAGGGTGTGGCATTTTCTTTACATTGCCACGACCACATATGATAGGGTTTCAACATGAACAAAATATTTTTCGTTGGAAGCGGTTTTTTGTCAAATGTGTCTCAATACCGTGTTGTTTGGGATTAACTAATGCTACCGAAATCACTATGATGATGTGAGGGCTCAGACCGATCCTGGAAACTTGTTTCTTACAGATAAGCGTATGGCATTTTCTTTACATTGGCACAAACAATTATGATAGAGTTTGCAAAAGAGAAAATTTATTTCATTGAAAGGCGGTTTTTGCCAAATTTTCTCAGCTGTTTGCCTCGGTTTTAACTCATGATACCAAAAGAACAGTGATGATCTTAGGGCTCAGACCGTCCATGGGACCAGTTATTTCTTACAAATAAGCATATGGCACATCCTTTAGCTTGCCACAACAAATTAAGATAGAGTTTGCACATCAAGAAATATTTTTCATTTGAACCCGTTTCTGCCAAATATGTCTCAGTACTATGTCCTCAGCACTTGGGAGGATGTCTGCACGTGGAGAAAGACTTTTTCGTGGGAAGCCGGCTTTTGTCAAACGGGTCCCAGTGCTGTGCTCCTCTCTTTTCACTCCTGCTGCCAGAAGCCCAGTGAGGATGGGAGGGCTAAGAACATGGCTGGGCACTACGGTTTCTTCCAGAGTCGTGGATGGCATTTGCTTTACCTTGCCACAACCACTTGTGAGAGGGTCTGCACCTCAGGAAAACTGTTTCCGTGGGAAGCCGGCTTTTGGCCAAACGGGTCTCAGGGCCGTGGGCCTCGGGTGTCCCTCCGGCTCCCCAAAGCACAGAGACGAGGTGAGGGGCTTAGACCATGCCTGGGCCATGTTGTCTCTTGGTGTGTGGCATTTTGTTGACCTGGCTACCCCCACTTGGGATAGGTTTTCCACAGCAAGAGCATATTGTTCGTCGGAAGGCGTTTGGGCCCCAGGGGTCTCCGGGCTGTGTTCGTTGGGGTTGAACTCCTGCTAGCAAAACCGCCGGGATGAGGGAAGGGCTCAGACTGTGCCTGGGCCCTGTGGTCTCTTCCAGGTCAGTGTATGGCATTTCCTTCACCTTGCCACAGGCACTGGGGAGCATGTCTGGACGGGGAGAAGGACTTCCTCGTTGGAAGCCGGTTTCTGTCAAAGAGTCCCAGTGCTGTGTTCCTCTCTTTTCACTCCTGCTGCCAGAAGCCCAGGGAGGATGGGAGGGCTTAGAACATGGCTGGGCACTGGGGTTTCTTCCAGAGAAGGGGATGGCATTGGCTTTCCCTTGCCACCACCCCTTGGGATAGGGTCTGCACCTCAGGAAAGCTGTTTCCGTGGGAAGCCGGCTTTCTGCCCAACGGGCCTCAGGGCCGTGGGCCTCGGGGGTCCCTCCGGCTCCCCAAAGCACAGGGACGAGGTGAGGGGCTTAGACCATGCCTGAGCCATGTTGTTTCTTCCACCTGGGTGTGTGGCATTTTGTTGACCTTGCTACCCCCACTTGGGTTAGGTTTTCCACAGCAAGAGCATATTGTTCGTCGGAAGCCGTTTGGGCCCCGGGGGGTGTCCGGGCTGTGTTCCTTGGGGTTGAACTCCTGCTAGCAAAACTGCCGGGATGAGGGAAGGGCTCAGACTGTGCCTGGGCCCTGTGGTCTCTTCCAGGTCAGTGTATGGCATTTCCTTCCCCTTGCCACAGGCACTGGGAAGCATGTCTACACGTGGAGAAGGACTTCCTCGTGGGAAGCCGGTTTCTGTCAAAGGGTCCCAGTGCTGTGCTCCTCTCTTTTCACTCCTGCTGCCAGAAGGCAAGGGAGGATGGGAGGGCTTAGAACATGGCTGGGCACTGGGGTTTCTTCCAGAGAAGGGGATGGCATTTGCTTTCCCTTGCCACCGCCCCTTGGGATAGGGTCTGCACCTCAGGAAAGCTTTTTCCGTGGGAAGCCGGCTTTCTGCCCAACGGGCCTCAGGGCCGTGGGCCTCGGGGGTCCCTCCGGCTCCCCAAAGCACAGGGACGAGGTGAGGGGCTTAGACTATGCCTGGGCCATGTTGTTTCTTCCACCTGGGTGTGTGGCATTTTGTTGACCTGGCTACCCCCACTTG
Source organism: Ursus americanus (assembly GCF_024610735.1). Classification (NCBI taxonomy): domain Eukaryota; kingdom Metazoa; phylum Chordata; class Mammalia; order Carnivora; family Ursidae; genus Ursus; species Ursus americanus. The sequence continues at coordinate 577,538 of NW_028273684.1, forward strand.
GGATAGGTTTTCCACAACAAGAGCATATTGTTCCTCGGAAGCCGTTTGGGCCCCAGGGGGCTCCGGGCTGTGTTCGTTGGGGTTGAACTCCTGCTAGCAAAACCGCCGGGATGAGGGAAGGGCTCAGACTGTGCCTGGGCCCTGTGGTCTCTTCCAGGTCAGTGTATGGCATTTCCTTCACCTTGCCACAGGCACTGGGGAGCATGTGTGCACGTGGAGAAGGACTTCCTCGGGGGAAGCCGGTTTCTGTCAAAGGGTCCCAGTGCTGTCCTTCTCTCTTTTCACTCCTGGTGCTAAAGCCCAGGGAGGAGGGGAGGGCTTAGAACATGGCTGGGCACTGGGGTTTCTTCCAGAGAAGGAGATGGCATTTTTTTCCCTTGCCACCACCCCTTGGGATAGGGTCTGCACCTCAGGAAAGCTGTTTCCGTGGGAAGCCGGCTTTTTGCAAAAGGGTCTCAGGGCCGTGGGCCTCGGCTGTCCCTCCGGCTCCCCAAAGCACAGGGACGAGGTGAGGGGCTTAGACCATGCCTGGGCAATGGTGTTTCTTACACCTGGGTGTGTGGCATTTTATTGACCTGGCTACCCCCACTTGGGATAGGTTTTCAACAGCAAGCGCCTTCGTTCGTCGGAAGCCGTTTTTGCCTCAGGGGTCTCCGGGCTGTGTTCCTTGGGGTTGAACTCCTGCTAGCAAAACCGCCGGGATGAGGGAAGGGTTCAGACTGTGCCTGGGCCCTGTGGTCTCTTCCAGGTCAGTGTATGGCATTTCCTTCCCCTTGCCACAGGCACCTGGGAGCATGTCTGCACGTGGAGAAAGACTTTCCCGTGGGAAGCCGGTTTTTGTCAAACGGGTCCCAGTGCTCTGCTCCTCTCTTTTCACTCCTGCTGCCAGAAGCCCAGGGAGGGTGGGAGGGCTTAGAACATGGCTGGGCACTGTGGTTTCTTCCAGAGAAGTGGAGGGCATTTGCTTTACCTTGCCACAACCACTTGTGAGAGGGTCTGCACCTCAGGAAAACTGTTTCCGTGGGAAGCCGGCTTTTTGCAAAGGGGTCTCAGGGCCGTGGGCCTCGGCTGTCCCTCCGGCTCCCCAAAGCACAGGGACGAGGTGAGGGGCTTAGACCATGCCTGGGCCATGTTGTTTCTTCCACCTGGTTGTGTGGCATTTTGTTGACCTGGCTACCCCCACTTGGGATAGGTTTTCCACAGCAAGAGCATATTGTTTGTCGGAAGCCGTTTGAGCCCCATGGGGTCTCCGGGCTGTGTTCCTTGGGGTTGAACTCCTGCTAGCAAAAACGCTGGGATGAGGGAAGGGCTCAGACTGTGCCTGGGCCCTGTGGTCTCTTCCATTTCAGTGCATGGCATTTCCTTCACCTTGCCACAGGCACTGGGAAGCATGTCTGCACGTGGAGAAGGACTTCCTCGTGGGAAGCCGGTTTCTGTCAAAGGGTCCCAGTGCTGTGCTCCTCTCTTTTCTCTCCTGCTGCCAGAAGCCCAGGGAGGAGGGGAGGGCTTAGAACATGGCTGGGCACTGGGGTTTCTTCCAGAGAAGGGGATGGCATTTGCTTTCCCTTGCCACCACCCCTTGGGATAGGGTCTGCACCTCAGGAAAGCTGTTTCCTTGGGAAGCCGGCTTTCTGCCCAACGGGCCTCAGGGCCGTGGGCCTCGGGGGTCCCTCCGGCTCCGCACAGCACAGGGACGAGGTGAGGGGCTTAGACCATGCCTGGGCCATGTTGTTTCTTCCACCTGGTTGTGTGGCATTTTGTTGACCTGGCTACCCCCACTTAGGATAGGTTTTCCACAGCAAGAGCATATTGTTTGTCGGAAGCCGTTTGACCCCAGGGGGTCTCCAGTCTGTGTTCCTTGGGGTTGAACTCCTGCTAGCAAAACCGCTGGGATGAGGGAAGGGCTCAGACTGTGCCTGGGCCCTGTGGTCTCTTCCAGGTCAGTGCATGGCATTTCCTTCACCTTGCCACAGGCACTGGGAAGCATGTCTGCACGTGGAGAAGGACTTCCTCGTGGGAAGCCGGTTTCTGTCAAAGGGGCCCAGTGCTGTGCTCCTCTCTTTTCTCTCCTGCTGCCAAAAGCCCAGGGAGGAGGGGAGGGCTTAGAACATGGCTGGGCACTGGGGTTTCTTCCAGAGAAGGGGATGGCATTTGCTTTCCCTTGCCACCACCCCTTGGGATAGGGTCTGTACCTCAGGAAAGCTGTTTCCTTGGGAAGCCGGCTTTCTGCCCAACGGGCCTCAGGGCCGTGGGCCTCGGCTGTCCCTCCGGCTCCCCATAGCACAGGGACGAGGTGAGGGGCTTAGACCATGCCTGGTCCATGTTGTTTCTTCCACCAGGGTGTGTGGCATTTTGTTGACCAGGCTAACCCCACTTGGGATAGGTTTTCCACAGCAAGAGCATATTGTTCGTCGGAAGCCGTTTGGGCCCCAGGGGGTCTCCGGGCTGTGTTCGTTGGGGTTGAACTCCTGCTAGCAAAACCGCCGGGATGAGGGAAAGGCTCACACTGTGCCTGGGCCCTGTGGTCTCTTCCAGGTCAGTGTATGGCATTTCCTTCACCTTGCCACAGGCACTGGGAAGCATGTCTGCAAGTGGAGAAGGACTTCCTCGTGGGAAGCCGGTTTCTGTCAAAGGGTCCCAGTGCTGTGCTTCTCTCTTTTCTCTCCTGCTGGCAGAAGCCCAGGGAGGAGGGGAGGGCTTAGAACATTGGTGGGCAGTGGGGTTTCTTCCAGAGAAGGGGATGGCATTTGCTTTCCCTTGCCACCACCCCTTGGGATAGGGGCTGCACCTCAGGAAAGCTGTTTCCTTGGGAAGCCGGCTTTCTGCCCAACGGGCCTCAGGGCCGTGGGCCTCGGGGGTCAGGCCGGCTCCCCAAAGCACAGAGACCAGGTGAGGGGCTTAGACCATGCCTCGGGCATGTTGTCTCTTCCACCTGGGTTTGTGGCATTTTGTTGACCTGGCTACCCCCACTTGGGATAGGTTTTCCAGTCAAGCACCTCTTGTTCGTCGGAAGCCGTTTTTGCCCCAGGGGTCTCCGGGCTGTGTTCGTTGGGGTGAACTCCTGCTAGCAAAACCGCCGGGATGAGGGAAGGGTTCAGACTGTGCCTGGGTCCTGTGGTCTCTTCCAGGTCAGTGTATGGCATTTCCTTCCCCTTGCCATAGGCACCTAGGAGCATGTCTGCACGTGGAGAAAGACTTTCGCGTGGGAAGCCGGTTTTTGTCAAACGGGTCCCAGTGCTCTGCTCCTCTCTTTTCACTCCTGCTGCCAGAAGCCCAGGGAGGATGGGAGGGCTTAGAACATGGCTGGGCACTGTGGTTTCTTCCAGAGAAGTGGAGGGCATTTGCATTACCTTGCCACAACCACTTGGGATAGGGTGTGCACCTCAGGAAAACTCTTTCCGTGGGAAGCCGGCTTTTTGCAAAGGGGTCTCACGGCCGTGGGGCTCGGCTGTCCCTCCGGCTCCCCAAAGCACAGGGACGAGGTGAGGGGCTTAGACCGTGCCTGGGCAATGTTGTTTCTTACACCTGGGTGTGTGGCATTTTGTTGACCTGGCTACCCCCACTTGGGATAGGTTTTCCAGTCAAGCATCTCTTGTTCGTCGGAAGCCGTTTTTGCCTCAGGGTCTCCGGGCTGTGTTCATTGGGGTTGAACTCCTGCTAGCAAAACTACCGGGATGAGGGAAGGGTTCAGACTGTGACTGGGCCCTGTGGTCTCTTCCAGGTCAGTGTATGGCATTTCCTTCCCCTTGCCACAGGCACCTGGGAGCATGTTTGCACGTGGGGAAAGACTTTCCCGTGGGAAGCTGGTTTTTGTCAAACGGGTCCCAGTGCTCTGCTCCTCTCTTTTCACTCCTGCTGCCAGAAGCCCAGGGAGGATGGGAGGGCTTAGAACATGGCTGGGCACTGTGGTTTCTTCCAGAGAAGTGGAGGGCATTTGCTTTACCTTGCCACAACCACTTGTGAGAGGGTCTGCACCTCAGGAAAACTGTTTACGTGGGAAGGCGGCTTTTTGCAAAGGGGTCTCAGGGCCGTAGGCCTCGGCTGTCCCTCCGGCTCCCCAAAGTACAGGGACGAGGTGAGGGGCTTGGACCGTGCCTGGGCAATGTTGTTTCTTACACCTGGGTCTGTGGCATTTTGTTGACCTGGCTACCCCCACTTGGGATAGGTTTTCCGCAACAAGAGCATATTGTTCATCCGAAGCCGTTTGGGCCCCTTGGGGTTTCCGGGCTGTGTTCCTTGCGATGGACCTCCTGCTAGCAAAACCGCCGGGATGAGGGAAGGGCTCAGACTGTGCCTGGGCCCTGTGGTCTCTTCCAGGTCAGTGTATAGCATTTCCTTCACCTTGCCACAGGCACTGGGGAGCATGTCTGCACGTGGAGAAGGACTTCCTCGGGGGAAGCCGGTTTCTGTCAAACGGGACCCAGTGCTCTGCTCCTCTCTTTTCACTCCTGCTGCCAGAAGCCCAGGGAGGAGGGGAACGCTTAGAACAAGGCTGGGCACTGGGGTTTCTTCCAGAGAAGGAGATGGCATTTTTTTCCCTTGCCACCACGCCTTGGGATAGGGTCTGCACCTCAGGAAAGTTTTTCCATTGTAGGCCGGCTTTCTCCCAACGGGCCTCAGGGCCGTGTGCCTCGGGGGTCCCTCTGGCTCCCCAAAGCACAGAGACGAGGTAGGGGCTTAGACAGTGCTTGGGCCATGTTGTCTCTTCCACCTTGGTGTGTGGCATTTTGTTGACCTGGCTACACCCACTTGGGATAGGTTTTCCACAGCAAGAGCATATTGTTCGTCAGAAGCCGTTTGGGCCCCAGCGGGTCTCCGGGCTGTGTTCCTTGGGGTTGAATTCCTGGTAGCAAAACCGCCGGGATGAGGGAAAGGCTCAGACTGTGCCTGGGCCCTGTGGCCTCTTCCAGGTCAGTGTATGGCATTTCCTTCACCTTGCCACAGGCACTGGGGAGCATGTGTGCACGTGGTGAAGGACTTCCTCGTGGGAAGCCGGTTTCTGTCAAAGGGTCCCAGTGCTGTGCTCCTCTCTTTTCTCTCCTGCTGCCAGAAGCCCAGGGAGGAGGGGAGGGCTTAGAACATGGCTGGGCACTGGGGTTTCTTCCAGAGAAGAGGATGGCATTTGCTTTCCCTTGCCACCACCCCTTGGGATAGGGTCTGCACCTCAGGAAAGCTGTTTCCGTGGGAAGCCGGCTTTCTGCCCAACGGGCCTCAGGGCCGTGGGCCTCGGGGGTCCGTTACGGCTCCCCAGAGCACAGGGACGAAGTGAGGGGCTTAGACCATGCTTGGGCCATGTTGTTTCTTCCACCTGGGTGTGTGGCATTTTGTTGACCTGGCTACCCCCACTTGGGATAGGTTTTCCACAGCAAGAGCATATTGTTCTTCGGAAGCCGTTTGGGACCCAGGGGGTCTCCGAGCTGTGTTCGTTATGGTGGAACTCCTGCTAACAAAACCGCCGGGATGAGGCAAGTGCTCAGACTCTGCCTGGGCCCTGTGGTCTCTTCCAGGTCAGTGTATGGCATTTCCTTCACCTTGCCACAGGCACTGGGGAGCATGTCTGCACGTGGAGAAGGACTTTTTCGTGGGAAGCCGGTTTCTGTAAAGGGTCCCAGTGCTGTGCTCCTCTCTTTTCACTCCTGCTGCCAGAAGCCCAGGGAAGAGGGGAGGGGTTAGAACATCCCTGGGCACTGGAGTTTCTTTCAGAGAAGGGGATTGCATTTGCTTTCCCTTGCCACCACCCCTTGGGATAGGGTCTGCACCTCAGGAAAGCTGTTTCCGTGGGAAGCCGGCTTTCTGCCCAACGGACCTCAGGGCCGTGGGCCTCGGGGGTCCCTCTGACTCCCCAAAGCACAGAGACGAGGTGAGGGACTTAGCCCATGCCTGGGCCATGTTGTTTCTTCCACCTGGGTGTGTGGCATTTTGTTGACCTGGCTACTCACATTTGCATATGTTTTCCAGAGCAAGTACCTATTGTTCCTCAGAAGCAGTTTTTGCCCCAGGGGTCTTCGGGCAGTGTTCCTTGGGCTTGAACTCCTGCTAGCTAAACTGCTGGGATGAGGGAAGGGCTCAGACTGTGCCTGGGCCCTGTGGTCTCTTCCAGGTCAGTGTATGGTATTTCCTTCACCTTGCCACAGGCACTGGGGAGCATGTCTGCACGTGGATAAGGACTTCCCCCTGGAAACCGGTTTCTGTAAAATGGTCCCAATGCTGTGCTCCTCTCTTTTCACTCCTGCAGCCAGAAGTCCAGGGAGGAGGGGAGGGCTTAGAACATGGCTGGGCACTGGTGTTTCTTCCAGAGAAGGGGATGGCATTTGCTTTCCCTTGCCACCACCCCTTGGGATAGGGTCTGCAACTCAGGAAACCTTTTTTCGTGGGAGGCCGGCTTTCTGCCAAACGGGTCTCAGGGCCGTGGGCTTCGGGGGTCCCTCCGGCTCCCCAAAGCACAGAGAGGACGTGAGGGGTTAGACCATGCCTGGGCCTAGTTGTCTCTTCCACCTGGGTGTGTGCCATTTTGTTGACCTGGCTACCCCCTCTTGGCATAGGTTTTCCACAGCAAGAGCATATTGTTTGTCGGAAGCCTTTTGGGCGCCAGGGGGTCACCGGGCTGTGTTCCTTGTGGTGGAACTCCTGCTAGCAAAACCGCCGGGATGAGGGAAGGGCTCAGACTGTGCCTGGGCCCTGTGGTCTCTTCCAGGTCAGTGTATGGTATTTCCTTCACCTTGCCACAGGCACTGGGGAGCATGTCTGCACGTGGAGAAGGACTTCCTCGTGGAAGCCGGTTTTTGTCAAAGCGTCCCAGTGCTGTCCTCCTGTCTTTTCACTCCTGCTGCTAGAAGCCCAGGGAGGAGGGGAGGGCTTAGAACATGGCTGGGCACTGGGGTTTCTTCCAGAGAAGGAGATGGCATTTTTTTCCCTTGCCTCCACCCCTTGGGATAGGGTCTGCACCTCAGGAAAGCTGTTTCCGTGGGAAGCCGGCTTTTTGCAAAGGGTTCTCAGGGCCGTGGGCCTCGGCTGTCCCTCCGGCTCCCCAAAGCACAGGGACAAGGTGAGGGGCTTAGACCATGCCTGGGCAATGTTGTTTCTTACACCTGGGTGTGTGGCATTTTATTGACCTGGCTACCCCCACTTGGGATAGGTTTTCAACAGCAAGCGCCTTTGTTCGTCGGAAGCCGTTTTTGCCTCAGGGGTCTCCGGGCTGTGTTCCTTGGGGTTGAACTCCTGCTAGCAAAACCGCCGGGATGAGGGAAGGGTTCAGACTGTGCCTGGGCCCTGGGGTCTCTTCCAGGTCAGTGTATGGCATTTCCTTCCCCTTGCCACAGGTACCTGGGAGCATGTCTGCACGTGGAGAAAGACTTTCCCGTGGGAAGCCGGTTTTTGTCAAACGGGTCCCAGTGCTCTGCTCCTCTCTTTTCACTCCTGCTGCCAGAAGCCCAGGGAGGATGGGAGGGCTTAGAACATGGCTGGGCACTGTGGTTTCTTCCAGAGAAGTGGAGGGCATTTGCTTTACCTTGCCACAACCACTTGGGAGAGGGTCTGCACCTCAGGAAAACTGTTTCCGTGGGAAGCCGGCTTTTTGCAAAGGGGTCTCAGGCCGTGGGCCTCGGCTGTCCCTCCGGCTCCCCAAAGCACAGGGACGAGTTTAGGGGCTTAGACCATGCCTGGGCCATGTTGTTTCTTCCACCTGGTTGTGTGGCATTTTGTTGACCTGGCTACCCCCACTTGGGATAGGTTTTCTACAGCAAGAGCATATTGTTTGTCGGAAGCCGTTTGGGCCCCAGGGGGTCTCCGGGCTGTGTTCCTTGTGGTGGAACTCCTGCTAGCAAAACCGCCGGGATGAGGGAAGGGCTCAAACTGTGCCTGGGCCCTGTGGTCTCTTCCAGGTCAGTGTATGGTATTTCCTTCACCTTGCCACAGGCACTGGGGAGCATGTCTGCACGTGGAGAAGGACTTCCTCGTGGAAGCCGGTTTCTGTCAAATCGTCCCAGTGCTGTCGTCCTCTCTTTTCACTCCTGTTGCTAGAAGCCCAGGGAGGAGGGGAGGGCTTAGAACATGGCTGGGCACTGGGGTTTATTGCAGAGAAGGAGATGGCATTTGCTTTCCCTTACCACCACCCCTTGGGATAGGGTCTGCAACTCAGGAAAGCTGTTTCCGTGGGAGGCCGGCTTTCTGTCAAACGGGTCTCAGAGCCGTGGAACTCGGGTGTCCCTCCGGCTCCCCAAACCACAGGGACGCGTTGAGATGCTTAGACCACGCCTGGGAAATGTTTTTTCTTACACTTGGGTGTGTTCCATTTTGTTTACCTGGCTACCCCCACTTGGGATAGGTTTTCCACAGCAAGAGCATATTGCTTGTCGGAAGCCGTTTCTGCCCCAGGTGTCTCCGTGCTGGGTTCTTTGGGGTTGAACTCCTGCTAGCAAAACCGCTGGGATGAGGGAAGAGCTGAGACGGTGCCTGGGCACTGTGGTCTCTCACCCGACCCGTACCCTAACTGGAACCCAAACCCTATACCCTGACCCAGACCCTTCGCCTGATCCTGACCATTACCCTGACCCTAACCCTAACCCTAACCCTAACCAGAACCCTAGCCCTAACCCGAACCCTAACACTAATCCTAACCCTAACCCGAAACCTAACCCTAACCCTAACCCTAACCGTACCACAAAAACTAACCCTAACCCTAAACCTAACCCTAAGCGTAACGTGAACACTAACCCTAACCCTAACCCTAAACCAAACCCTTACCCTAACCCTAACCCTAACCCTAACGCTAACCCGAAACCTAACCATAAACCTAACCCTAACCTTAACCCGAAACCGAACCCTAACCCGAACCCTAACCCTATACCGAATCGTAACCCGAACCCTAACCCTAACCCTAACCCTAACCCTAACCCCTAACCTGACCCCAAACTCGAACCCCTAACCCTAACCCTAACCCTAAACCTAACCCTAACCCGAACCCTAACGCGAACACCAATTCTAACCCTAACCCTCACCCTAACCCTAACCCTAACCCTCAGCCTAACCCGAACCCTAACCCTAACCATAACCCTAACCCTAAACCTCAGCCTAACCCTAACCCTACCCGAACCCTAACCCTAAAACATACCCTAACCGTAAACCTAACCCTAACCTGAAGCCGAACCCTAACCCTAACCCTACCCGAACGCTAACCCTAAACCAAACCCTAAACCTAACCCTAACCCTACCCGAACCCTAACCCTAAACCAAACCCTAACCCTAAACCTAACCCGAACCCTAACCCTAACCCTCACCCGAATCCTACCCCAAACCCTAACCCTAACCCTAACCCTAACATGAACAGGAACCCGAAACCTAACCCTAACCCTAACCCTAACACGAACACTAAACCTAACCCTAACCCTAACCATAACGTGAACCCTAACCCTAACCCTAACCCTAACCCGAACCCGAACCCTAACCCGAACCCTTACCCTAACCCGAACTCGAACCCTAACCATAACCCCAACCCGAAACCTAACCCTAACAGTAACCCTAACCCGAAACCTAACCCTAACCCGAACACTAACCCTAACCCTAATCCTCAGCCTAACCCGAACCCGAACCCTAACGCTAACCCTACCTGAACCCTAATCCTAAACCAAACCCTAATCCTAAACCTAACCCTAACCCTAACCCGAACCGTAACCATAACCCTAACCCTAACCTTAACCCGAAACCGAACGCTAACCGAAACCTGACCCGAACCAGAACACTAAACCTGACGCGAATTTGAACCCAAAACCTAACCCGATCCCGAACCCCGAACCCGAACCCCTAACCCTACCCCTAACCGTAACCCTACAAGAACCCTAACCCTAACCCTAAAACTAACCCGAACCCTGGCCCTAACTCAAACCCTAACCCGAAACCTAACCCTAACCCTAACTCAAACCCTAACCCGAACCCTAACCCTAACCCGAACCCGAACCCTTCCCTAGC
>NW_028273684.1:592500-594766 GCF_024610735.1 Ursus americanus
TCCGTGGGAAGCCGGCTTTTGGCCAAACGGGTCTCAGGGCCGTGGGCCTCGGGTGTCCCTCCGGCTCCCCAAAGCACAGAGACGAGGTGAGGGGCTTAGACCATGCCTGGGCCATGTTGTCTCTTGGTGTGTGGCATTTTGTTGACCTGGCTACCCCCACTTGGGATAGGTTTTCCACAGCAAGAGCATATTGTTCGTCGGAAGGCGTTTGGGCCCCAGGGGTCTCCGGGCTGTGTTCGTTGGGGTTGAACTCCTGCTAGCAAAACCGCCGGGATGAGGGAAGGGCTCAGACTGTGCCTGGGCCCTGTGGTCTCTTCCAGGTCAGTGTATGGCATTTCCTTCACCTTGCCACAGGCACTGGGGAGCATGTCTGGACGGGGAGAAGGACTTCCTCGTTGGAAGCCGGTTTCTGTCAAAGAGTCCCAGTGCTGTGTTCCTCTCTTTTCACTCCTGCTGCCAGAAGCCCAGGGAGGATGGGAGGGCTTAGAACATGGCTGGGCACTGGGGTTTCTTCCAGAGAAGGGGATGGCATTGGCTTTCCCTTGCCACCACCCCTTGGGATAGGGTCTGCACCTCAGGAAAGCTGTTTCCTTGGGAAGCCGGCTTTCTGCCCAACGGGCCTGAGGGCCGTGGGCCTCGGGGGTCCCTCCGGCTCCCCAAAGCACAGGGACGAGGTGAGGGGCTTAGACCATGCCTGGGCCATGTTGTTTCTTCCACCTGGGTGTGTGGCATTTTGTTGACCTTGCTACCCCCACTTGGGTTAGGTTTTCCACAGCAAGAGCATATTGTTTGTCGGAAGCCGTTTGGGCCCCGGGGGGTATCCGGGCTGTGTTCCTTGGGATTGAACTCCTGCTAGCAAAACTGCCGGGATGAGGGAAGGGCTCAGACTGTGCCTGGGCCCTGTGGTCTCTTCCAGGTCAGTGTATGGCATTTCCTTCCCCTTGCCACAGGCACTGGGAAGCATGTCTACACGTGTAGAAGGACTTCCTCGTGGGAAGCCGGTTTCTCTCAAAGGGTCCCAGTGCTGTGCTCCTCTCTTTTCACTCCTGCTGCCAGAAGGCAAGGGAGGATGGGAGGGCTTAGAACATGGCTGGGCACTGGGGTTTCTTCCAGAGAAGGAGATGGCATTTTTTTCCCTTGCCACCACCCCTTGGGATAGGGTCTGCACCTCAGGAAACCTTTTCCGTGGTAGGCCGGCTTTCTGCCCAACGGGCCTCAGGGCCGTGTGCCTTGGGGGTCCCTCCTGTTCCCCAAAGCACAGAGACGAGGTAGGGGCTTAGACCATGCTTGGGCCATGTTGTCTCTTCCACCTTGGTGTGTGGCATTTTGTTGACCTGGCTATACCCACTTGGGATAGGATTTCCACAGCAAGAGCATATTGTTCGTCGGAAGCCGTTTGGGGCCCAGCGGGTCTCCGGGCTGTGTTCCTTGGGGTTGAACTCCTGGTAGCAAAACCGCCGGGATGAGGGAAAGGCTCAGACTGTGCCTGGGCCCTGTGGCCTCTTCCAGGTCAGTGTATGGCATTTCCTTCACCTTGCCACAGGCACTGGGGAGCATGTGTGCACGTGGAGAAGGACTTCCTCGGGGGAAGCCGGTTTCTGTCAAAGGGTCCCAGTGCTGTCCTTTTCTCTTTTCACTCCTGGTGCTAGAAGCCCAGGGAGGAGGGGAGGGCTTAGAACATGGCTGGGCACTGGGGTTTCTTCCAGAGAAGGAGATGGCATTTTTTTCCCTTGCCACCACCCCTTGGGATAGGGTGTGCACCTCAGGAAAACTGTTTCCGTGGGAAGCCGGCTTTTTGCAAAGGGTTCTCAGGGCCGTGGGCCTCGGCTGTCCCTCCGGCTCCCCAAAGCACAGGGACGAGGTGAGGGGCTTAGACCATGCCTGGGCAATGTTGTTCTTACACCTGGGTGTGTGGCATTTTATTGACCTGGCTACCCCCACTTGGGATAGGTTTTCAACAGCAAGCGCCTTCGTTCGTCGGAAGCCGTTTTTGCCTCAGGGGTCTCCGGGCTGTGTTCCTTGGGGTTGAACTCCTGCTAGCAAAACCGCCGGGATGAGGGAAGGGTTCAGACTGGTCCTGGGCCCTGTGGTCTCTTCCAGGTCAGTGTATGGCTTTTCCTTCCCCTTGCCACAGGCACCTGGGAGCATGTCTGCACGTGGAGAAAGACTTTCCCGTGGGAAGCCGGTTTTTGTCAAACGGGTCCCAGTGCCCTGCTCCTCTCTTTTCACTCCTGCTGCCAGAAGCCCAGGGAGGATGGGAGGGCTT